>NW_024543059.1:61912500-61927500 GCF_018167655.1 Microtus oregoni | reverse complement strand
CTCTATTTGAATTATCAGCTAATCCCTTACTCCTTCCCCTAGCAGCCATGCAAAAGAAAATAAATGTTTGGTCCTTAAAACAAAAGTGTGTTCTCAAGAAGACCCTACATTTTCCTGTGTAAACTGAGATAGATAGCTAGATTGATGTTTCCTAAGGTAACCGGGCATTTTCAGTACGCAGAGTCTGTGTGGCTTTAAGTACACAGGACCAACTCCACCATAAACCAGCAGACCAGGGGATGCTGTGCTTACACTCTACTCCCAAGATGCTCTCCTGAAGGACACTGTGGGGACCTGAACAAGGTGCTGGCTTCAGAGTTGCCTCTGCCCACACAACAGCTGTGTGACCTTGGCCCAGTGACTTGACCTCAATAAGATTAACTGTGGTTAATTGGTTAATCCCTCTATTTCCAGCTTTACCCACTGCTAATGTGGGAATGGGAACATCTTCATACTGCCTGCTGGGAATAACACACACACACACACACACACAAGGCCTGGTCCATAGACTTGTTCAATATACATTCATTCCTTTTCTGAACTACCTACCTTCTAGCAACCATTTGGCCTGAGTTTCTGGAATTACACATTTAGCATAACATCTGCCCAACAAAAGCAGTATTACCGTGTATTTTAAAATTACATAATACATTCTAAAGCACAAATAAATCCTTTGAGTGTTACCACTGTTTTGGATCAAATATCACCTCCCAACACACACATACACTGGAGCAGACATGCCAAGAATCTGGCCGAAAACATTTTCAAAGCGGACAGGAGACCTTATAACTACATCTTCGATCAGAGAAGTTGTTAATATCTTCCGGCGTCCATATTCACATCCCAGAGAGTATTATCCTTAGACTAGACAGCCCCGTTCTCTTTAATGAGGTACATGTAGTGCACTGGCAAATACAGCTGCTATCAGTAAATTCCTATTTAACAGATGGGCAAAATAAGGTAGTGAGATTAAATGATTAGCCCATGGCTAATATTTGATTAGAAAGACAAATTTAATCAGAGTTGCCATTTGACTTCCCTTCAGGACTGGAATTAGATTTCAAGTATTTTCTGACTTGGTACTGGCCTGTCCCATGCAGCGGTTCTGTATGGGCCTTATGATATGCTTTCAGATAAAAGGGGAGGGGCCTTTCTACAGAGAAAGCAGAGAACTCCCTATAACCTCGTAGGCCAGGATGGATCATCACAATGTATCACCAGCGGCCTCTTCTCTGGCTGGGAAGGTGGTGAAGGAACGGAGTCTAGTGTAATAACACACAAATACCCACAACAGCAAAGAGGACCCAGAAGGAAACCCCCACCTTCTCCTTAGAATGGGGCTTGGCTGGACACAATGGGAGATGTGAGGTTCTATGTCTGTAGGGATACAGAAAATCTAAGCACCTTTTCTAAGGAGGTAAGGGGTTCACAGGACAGCTTTCAGGCACCTGGAATAGGTTAGTGGTGTTTTGAGAATGCCTCAATTCCTTTCAAGCTCAACCAACTGCCTAACCCCATTTTGTTTTGAAAAATAATGTCACAAATGTGTCCAGAGCTGGATAAAATGCACAGTAATGAGTTCATTAACATGCCATCTGCATGTAAAACAAGGGATTCCAGAAACAGAGTCCTTTGGATTTCCTACTGAAGATCAAATTCAAAGCCAGAAAAATAAAGAAGGAAGGAAGGAAGGAAGGAAGGAGGGAGGGAGGGAAGGAAGGAAGGAAGGAAGGAAGGAAGGAAGGAAGAGATAGAGGCTATAACAAAGACAAATTACTAATGAAATATTACTGCTGGACCTTGATTTGGCCCGTCCATGTTACAGGGTTTTTGAGAGCTTCAAAACCAGTCAGAGTTCTCTTTCTTCTTCTTCTTAAAAACAGCAACAGTAACAACAAACTAAACACGTTTCATTACTTAAAGAGGCTAAAAACCAACTGCCTACAGCAGGAAGTGGCTGGAGGTTTGTCAGTTACAACCATTCCCATGAAGGAAAATCTGGCTAAAATCCTGAGAGTTAGAATCCATTTAGGGTCACCTGACCTTTAAAATTCAGGGTAGTTTATGAGGCCCATGCACTCACTTCAAAACCACAAACCTCTCCTCTGCCTCTTCTGTCTGTACTTCTGTCTTGTAGACTTTAACAAATCAGAAAGAGAAAATCTTGCTGCAATGGCTCCCCCAATCATCTCTAAAAACTGGATTCTGCTCTTCATTGCAATTTTCATCTGGCTTTTGCTTTCCCCAGACTCACCTGTGACATGTTACCACTTTCAAAAACCAACAACACTGTATCTGAGACCTAAAGTCACAGTGATTCTCTGGCTTTCTGCACCAGCAACAAGGATTGAGAGTTACCATGTATGCTAACAGCCCCTGTACACGGGTCCCTAGGATGGAGAGTTTGATTAACAATAAAGAAATAAGATAGAGCCATTGAAATGAGGCCCAGAGTGAGAAACACAGTGAGGCAGCATTGAGAAACAGTCTGCTCAGCTCTGATCTCTGGCGAGACCCAGCCCCTCAACCTTACTCCAAGAGTCAAGCAGTTTTTTCACCAATCTGTCTTTTTTTAAGAATTTATTAGATTTTTCACCAGTCTCTTTACTTCCCTTATTTCTGTGATAGAATTTCTGCATAAATACTTAAAGAAGACAAGGGGGAGGGAAAAGAAGAAGAATCAGAAGGAAGAGGCAGAAGAAGAAATTTCTATATAAGCTGAATTGTGTTGCTGTTGTTGTTGTTTTATTTTTCAGGGTTTCTCTGTGTAGCTTTGGCTGTCCGAGAACTCACTCTGTTGATGTGGGAAGTTCTTCTGTGTAAGTGTTGCTTTTATTGGTTAATGAATAAATCTATTTTGGCCAATGGCTTAGCAGAGTAAAGCCAGGAAGGAAATAGAGAGAGAGCAGGCAGAGTGAAGGAAACGCCATGCAGTTGCTGAAGGAGAGAGATGCTGGAACTTTGCTGGTAGGTCACAGCCTCATGGTGATACACAGATGAATAGAAATGGGTTAATTTAAGATGTAAGAGTTAGTTAATAAGAAGCCTGAGCTTATACTACCCAGAACCACCTGCCTAGGGGGTGGGTGGCACTTCTCACGGTGGGCTGGGCCCTTTCCCATCAATCATGAATCAAGACATCCTTACATATTTGCCTACAGGCAACACTGTAGGGGGTATTTTTTCAATTGAGGTTCCCTCTTCATGAATAACTCTAGCTTGTGTCTAGTTGGGATAAAAGAAAGAAAGAAAGAAAGAAAGAAAGAAAGAGAAGAGAAGAGAAAGACAGAGAGAGAGAAGGAGGGAGAAAAGGAAAAGAGAGGGGAGGAAAGAAAAGAAAAGGAAAGGAAAGGAAAGGAAAGGAAAGGAAAGGAAAAAGAAAAAGCCTAACTAGGAAGAAAGGTATTCATAGAAACACTAAAATCTACTTCGTGGCCATGTTATAGAAAGCAGCAGGAGGGATTAGTTGTCCTTAAGACAGTTGTGGTCTCTCTACCACTACCTACTGCACCAGACTTCCTACTTCACCAGTGTGAATCAAAAAGGAACACAGAGCAAACATATACAGTTAGGCTGCAGAGAGAGATGGCTTAGCGGTTAAGAGCACTGGCAGCTCTTGCAGAGAACCCAGGTTCAGTTTCCAACACCTAAAGATGGCTCAAAACTGCCTGTTTCTAGAGAATTCGATGCTCTCTTTTGACCTCTGCAAGCACCAGGTGCCCACAGAGAATACATACATATGTACAGGCACTCACATATGCACATAATTTAATAACAAATATATACTGTCTTGCTATTTACGGGAAAGAGAACGCAAAGACAAAGGCAGCTAAGCCCAAGAAGGCGCCCAAGAGCCCTGCCAAGGCAGTTTCTTTATTCATTAACCAATGAAAGCAACACACAAACAGAAGGAACTCCCACACCAATTTACTATTCCACAGTTTTGAATGTCTAAGTATATTCACTTATGCATGTTTTCTAGAACCTTCCCACTTAAAGGGGATATGTGTATAGCCATATGTATCCAGGGAGAAGGGCAATTTAATCTTTAGGCTGAAATAAATACATATTGGCTAATGTTCTTCTCTTGTACATAGTAGAATAAAAGATTAAACAGATAACCTGCAAAGGGCCATTGAGTTGTGAGACATTACAAGAAAAAAAAAATAAAGAAGATGTTGAGTATTGAGATGTGGTGCTTTGGCACTCAAACCCATGAGAACCGTGTGTGTGTGTGTGTGTGTGTGTGTGTGTGTGTGTGTGCAAGAAAAGTAAGTCTTTTGGCTTAACCTTTACAACAACATCAAAGAATGTTTTGTTAAAGTGGAGCACGCTTTCAGCCTTTCTCCTTTACTATTCTGCTCTTTGTAGAGAGAGCAGCTTGGATCTAATGGTGTGTTACAGTAATTTATTTACAAATCTTGATATCTTTTTGGACTCTGGCAATTAATGAAAGAATAGGAAGAACAGCCAACAAATTTTTTAAAAATCAGCTTAGAATTCTGTTTGGATGTAATTAAAAGTATAATCTGTTCCATTTGAATACTTCAGTGCTCTTCTATCTTAAAACAACAAATACAAATATTGGTTTTTTTTCATCATATGTATGCTTTCCACATATGCTAAGACAAGTAAAAACTTTCTATAAAAATTGCCATGTTTGTGTGTATATGTATTTTATATAAATACACAATAACTTTTACATTTATTTACTTATTTACTTACTTAGAGACAGAGTCTTATGTAGCCAAAATCAGCCTTGCTCCCCTTATCTCCAGGTTCCAAATCCAGGATGCTAGGATTGCAGGTACCACACCTGCTTTGCCAGGGCTTGTAATAATTCAACTTTGAGCTAGAGAGATGGCGCAGATGGTGTAAAGGTTCAGATGAAAAACAGGCTCGCGTATCTGAACATTTGGTCCCCAGTGGGCAGTGCTGTTTGGGAAGTTACGGAACCGTTAGGAGGTGGACCTTTGCTGGAGGAAGTGTCACTGGGGGTGGGCTCTTAGAGTTTTAGCCTCGCTTGTTTCCTGTTCTCTTGCTCTCTGCTTCCTGTGTGTGGAGGAAAATATTACCAACCAGCTTCTGCCCTTGCCACTGTGCAACGCCTTCCCCACTGTGACAGACAGGAGCCATAAACTAAAATAAATCTTTTCTTCCTCAAACTGCTTTGTCACCGTATTTTATTACAATAACGGAAAAGTAGCTACTACTGAGGGTTAAGGTGCTTGCTGTGCAACCATGAGGACCTGAGTTGAGATCCCCAGCATAGGTAAAACACTGAGAGTAGGGATGCACACTTGCAATCTAAAGCTGAGTGTGGCGGTGCACACTCACCATCTAAAACTGAGTGTGGTGGTGCACACTAGCCATCTAAAGCTGAGTGTGGCGGTGCACACTTGCAATCTCAGCTCTCAGAGGCAAGGAGAGGAGCCCTGGAGCTTGCTGTCCACACCCAGTCAGACAAAACCTCACTGAAAACATCTCAAAAATAAGGTGACAAAGGCCAATGTGGTGGCACCCCTTTAACCCTAGCACTTAGAAGGCAGAGGCAGGTGGGTCGCTGTGTGTTTGAGGCTAATCTGTCTCAAATAACCAGATAACTAGGCAGAGAATCAATTAAAAGACCTAATGGTGACTTTTGACCTCCACACACCTACACCCAAGTGAGGGCACATGCAAGCTCATGCATGTATTTCTTTGTGTGTATATGTGTGTATATATATACATGCATGCACACGTATACAATCACACACACACTAAAGAAATTGATAACTCACTGGCCTTTTATATCACTTAAACCACTTAGTTCAACTGAAGATTTAAAAAATATCATCTATTAGTTTATGTGTAAAATATTTATCTGTCTTGCTGCCTAAACTAATATGATTCCTAAAGTCGTCTTCTTTTTCTCAGCAACAATTTGTGGTTAGAGTCATTATGAATTTATACTTACTCGTGATAAGGCAGTTGGGATTTCTTAATGCTGAAAAAGATGTTCTTTTAGCATGAAGCTGAAATATGCAGGCAATTTATACCAGTTAATATTTCAGGTTGGGGAAGGATAAAATACAATCTCTTAATATTTTCAGGGAAAAGAAGCTATCTATGGGGCCACAGGAGGAAGTGTGTTGCTGTTGGGTTCTCACAACTTAGAAGGCTGTTTTCTGCAAATGCCCAGAGTTCAAACAAAAAGCAGGGCCTCCCCAAGCTGGAGACAGAGGCAAATGAGCACATATATTCGTCCTGCACATAATTACTTTGTATCTTTATTTGTGTCAATTTATGTGTATGTGCGTGCATGTATTACCTGTATATGTATGTCATGTGGTGTGCGTGTGTGTTTGTGTCTGTGTCTGTATATGCATATACCATGTGTGTGTGTACATGTGTGTGTGTCTGTGTATGTATATGCCATGTGGGGTGTGTGCATGTGAGTGTGTGTCTGTGTATGTATATGCCATGTGGAGTGTGTGCAGGTGAGTGTGTGTCTGTGTATGTATATGCCATCTGGGGTGTGGGCATGTGAGTGTGTGTTTGTATATGCATATACCATGTGTGTGTGTACATGTGTGTCTGTGTATGTATATGCCATGTGGAGTGTGTGTGTCTGTGTATGTATATGACATGTGGTGTGTCTGTATGTGCATATCTCATGTGTCTTGAGTTTCCAGTAGAGACCAGATGACAGAATGGGAGCTAGAGCTGCAGGTGATTTGTGGGCTCCCCAGTGCAGGCTTGGGGAACAGAACTCAGGTTCTCTGAAAGAGCAGCAAGTACTCTCAATCACTCAGCCGCCTCTCCAGCACTTACATAAGGTGTGATAGACTGATCATTATGGACCTTTAATATGAATTTCACATCTAAGAAGTAATACAGTAAACATGACTCACTGAGAACTTTTTACACTCTCTTAAACTTTAGCCTTCCAGTGAGCACTCCCTCCCTCACCTTGCACACTGAGTCACCTCTCAGAACCTCAAATGAGTCATCCAGAAAACTGAGTAATACAAGCCAGGCACGGGGGCACACACCTGTCATCCCAGTACATCGGGGGCTAAAGCAGGAGGATCATTATGAGATTGAAGCCAGCCTGGGCTAAAGAGCAAAGACCCCCGTCTCATCCGGCCTACAAAACAACAGCAAAGGAGGAACACCCCCTATCCCATAAAACTGAATACTAAATAAGAGGAATACCATGAAGGCTGCATGAGACTACATGTATGTGTGTCTACTGTAAATGTGAACACATTTCTAAAACTCTATGGAATTGCAAGGTAGAATTCTTGCAGGAAGTATTCTAGTTAGAGTTGTGAGGTTTATGGCAACCGTAAGGCCCATGCTTGATGACAGAAAGTGAACCAGAAGCCTTAAAGGAATGTTCAAACTTTGACACGCCCATCTCCAGCAAACTTCTGAAGCAAAGGCAAACAACTGCAGATCAAGCAATCAATTTCCTTCCCAGCTTCCATAGTTAATCTTCATTTAGAAATTCAGTTTGTCCTTAGAGTCGGTGGCTTTACAGTTTCTCGTTTCTGAAGCAGTCAATTCACTGAAAATGAACAATTAATTTAGGAAGAACATCTTTAGTGTTTTCTCAAAAATAAATAAATAAATAAAACAAGATAAATCAAACAACACATAGGAAAGCACGCAGCGGGAAAATGCTTTTGAAAACTTAGGAAGGGTAAACCTTTTGGTTCCAGGTAGGGAGATCTTTCTGGGCTGAAGGCCGGTGAGGCGCCTCCTGTTTGAACTTGCTACTGATTGTTCCCAACCTGGTTAAGATTCAGCAGTAACTCCATAGCTTCTGAAATATGTCCTCTCTTAGACTCTAAGGCCAGCGTCTTCCATCTTCAGGGAAACCTCTGCATTTCACATTCTGGACTCAGCTTTACAAAGAAACAAGGAAAACTGTTTTCACCCAGCAAGTCAGGGGTAGACCGGTAGTGCCGCCGCGGCCGCCCACTAAGACTCCCCTACCAGCTGGGAGTTGAAGTCGGCAAAGTGGGGACTTGGGTGGACTGTCCATTCTGACTGAATCATTACATGGCTTTCCAGGGTCGTTTACAAACTTGAACAGAATCAATTGATTTTTCATCCTGTGCTTTATTAGTTGTGATTTAGGGGGCGGAGAATGGCCCTGTTTACACAGCTGTAACATGTCAGGACCTGAAGTCCATTATTGGCTGGAGGCCTCTGAGTCGCAGTCCATTCTCAGCAGAATCAATCCAAACTTGGAAACAGTCCCTCTAGGATGCTGCGCACATCTGCATGTGCATAAAACACGCCCTGAGCAGCCGACGATCCTAGTCACTGGAGGTGAGTTACAAGTTCACCATCCAGAAATAGGTCCTGACTTGTTGCTCTCCGCGCGTGTACAGCGGAAGCAGAGGGCTACAAATGCCAGCTGACTAGGTAGGTGCTCGCTGTCGGGGAAGGTGTTATCCTCCACCGCTAGTCAGATTCCAGCCTCTCCAAGCGCGAGTCGCTGGCTGCTTAACATGCCTACAGAGAGCTGCCAATCTAAAATGGCTGCTTGGTAATACTTTAATTGCAGTTGCGTGGAAACAAATTGCTTTTTAACTGCAGTAAGCATTCCTGTGACTTGGCTGGACTGACAATAGGTGAGTCTCGGTAACACAACAAGATGAACACGAACGTGTAAAGGATTCATGTTTCCAACAACCTTATAAAGTGAGGGCCCACATGGGATGCACACACCCCCACCTCCACCAGCCCCCACCCGCCTACCCTGCCCCTGAAAGTCTCTTTGGGCAACCATTTTTAATTCAGAACACTTCTTTAAGTTCTATGGAAACTCTTCACTCTGCTCTTGATAGATAGCTCTTGGGTTCACTGTTTGTTCCATAATTTATTGACCCTAAGAAATATTTTATGTAACCAGTACTGCACATGAGAATCTTACTATATTGACATTTAAAGGCATTTAATTTAAGAGCTTCATTTTAGATGATTAGTTGTTTCAAATATCAGTGTGAATAAGAGCAGCAGAAAGAATTTAAATATTGTTAATATTAAGAGGCTGGTAATTTCACAGGCTCCGTTTCCAGGCCACAGTCTCCTCACTTTGTGGTATACGATACAACAGTCCGGCTGAAACTATTTCCTAATAAATCAAGAAGAGCTGGAAGTAGTTCCTCGTGGGGAATGATTTGGTTTGGAATGTCTTCAGGTTCCTGGGCTTTGCAGGATGTGGAAGTCCAGGCAGACAAATAGGTAAAAAAAAAAAAAAAAAAAAAAAAAAAATGCATCGCAACGTTCAACCCCTTTGGAGGACAATCTTCACACAGAATTGTTCCATTAGCAAGGGTGACAATTTGCATGATTGAGACATTTGTATGTATCATAAACATAATTTTTTATCAGGAGTTCAGCGAGGCTCGGTAATGTTTGCTTTTATTTTTATTGTGCATGCTCGTAAGGACCGGGGCCTGTCTTGCTGGGTTCATGTGAGGCCTTTCAGAAGAACACACACCCACATCACAAATGCAGTGGAAGAAAGGTGGGTAAGCCCAGGGGTCTTTTTCTCCCAAAGGAACGCTGGGGTTGGGGGAGGAACTGCACACAACCGCTGCTCATATCAGGATAAACCCGAGTGTTTTTAGTAGCTGTCTATCCACATCGAGCATCTCCATTAGAGTCGGGTTTTATTGTTTGAAATGCCTCTGGTTTCGAGAAAGTGTTTTACCTAAAGCAAGACTACTGCTTAAATATGTTCTATTGTATATTCATAGCCCCATTAGTCCCTCTCCAATTTAGCACATCAAAGAGACGGCTGCAGCACTTGCATGTGGATTACACTAGCATGAGTGACATTTGTAATCTTATAGGTCTGCAACTTAAGAAATGCTTTTAGGAGCTCGTTAGGAAACACGCCACCGGCTTGAGGAGCCAGCTATATAATAGTTCATTTAAAAGGCGGGACTGACCTTTGCCCTCCCCATCACCGAACGCCATACTGTATTACTAGAAGTTATTAGCCACGTCCTTTGAATTTCCACACCACCTGTGACACGAATGCTTTCACTAAAAACAGAGATGTCTGCGCTCCTCTGAACACCTTCCCCCTTCCCACTGGAACGGGCGGAATCCTTTCAGAAAGTATCTTAAGGGGAAAGGGGGAGGGAGTAGTTCAAATCAGAACAACTTTAGAGACATTCTCCAGGGATCCACCTTGTGTGTGTGTGTGTGGTGTACACACATGTATTTACCATGTTATTCTCCTTGCATTTTCTTTTTATAAAACTTTTATAAGACATTATAAAACATAGGCAAATGATTCACTTTAATAATAGTGTGCCTTTAAATTCTTATACAGGAGGTCTGCCGTTTCAACAACCAACTTGCCCACCTGACTTGGGATCTTTGGAAGCAGAAAGTTAGCAGGGTCTTCATCAGGAGCTTTGCTCCAACAAAATAAAACACTATTTTTGGAAAACAGCCTCAGCAGCATGAAAGCCCAGGTGTCAGCAGCCTGTGAGCTGCAGCTGAGGTCTGCCTTCATGTAACCGTTAGCCACAGGGCCACTCTGGCATCCAGGCCCATTTGGCTTTTGCTAGGTCCAGTAGGAACAGGGCAGCTACTGAAGCAGCGGACCCCACACCTTCCATAGGAACCTCTGTGGACACTGCAGGCACTGTAGGGGAGACCGATTAGCAACTAGGAGCCAGCAACTACCTCAAGAGAGCTGAATCCTCCCGCAGTAAACACAAGGAAAAGGCATCAGAAGCTCAAAAGCAACAAGGCTCCAGCGGGCCAGCAGTCCCAGGGCTCACCAGACAACGCTGCCTTGTCCACCCAAGACTGCCATCACCAGCGTGCCCTCCAGAGTCCCTCAACTAAAGGGACTTCAGGTTACACACACAGGGCTCTAGACTGCCTTCACAAGCTACAAAACCTGACAGCGAGAAGATGGCTGTACTGGAGTCATTCGCGCGCCTGTGCCCAACACCCAAGGCTTTCCCACTGAGAGCAAAGTTCAAACAGCCAACTAGTGGTCACGGAGTCACCCCGAAGACTCCGGTGCCATGTGCCGCTGTTACCACGACATTCTCAACTTAAAATGGCATGGTTAAATAATCTGAGGACGACTTTATTAGCTTGGAGCTAAATACAGTTATCAACTCCACCCTCACCCCCAAATTTAAATGTCTGTTATAGACAACAACAACAAAAATATCACAAATTTTTCCAAAATACATAAGAGGAAAAAGCAGTGTTTAAACCCAAACTCTGTTGCATATTTTTCTTTTCAGTTTTTATTATTTAAATACACCATACTAGAGCAAATGTCTCTGAAAATATCACAAATAAAAGATTTTTTTTTTTCTTCATTCAGCAAATTAGAAGTTGGGGGAATTTTCTACATAGTACCGGCTATGAGCCTGATTCTTTTTTTTTTCTTTTTTTCTTTTTTTTGTATTTTTTTCTTTTCTTTTGTTAACCTTTGCCATGGGAGGAGCAACATCAGGACGAGACCACTCACATGCATACATACATTGTATTTTACAGAGATACAATAAAAGTGTTCGTGATATAATATCACAAAAGCCACATCTCTCTTTTTCTTTAACTCATGTTCAGTTTGATTGAAACACATTTCTTACAACACTTAAATATACAAAGAGCAAACAGAATGTTGTTAAGGTAAAACACAGGGTACAAACTCTGGCCGGTGCCCTGCTAATTGTTAATGAGGGAAGAAAGCAGATTTCAATGCTTCTTTTAATTAGCTTCATTAGTCATTTCCCTCCCCCCAAGCACCCTCCCCCCCACCCCAAGATGTCCTTCCATGGATCTTTTTTCATTTCCGCTACCGTCTCCCATTAGCCCGGGTTCATGGAGTCCTTAATGTCCATATTCAGTCATTTTAATACACCAATAAATGCAGGAAGGGCACTCAAGCCTAAAGAAGGTGCGATGGCATGGAGCTGGCACTGGTGCTGGCTACAAAGGTGACTTGTCTACTGAAGACACATGGGATCCACCTGCGATGAACAGAATCTGAGATGAAGGCACGCACTCTGCATCACTCTGACCTTTCAGCAGACCTGCAAGAAATAGAAACGGGCATCTTAGCCAAAAAAAAACGCTAAACCGGAGGAGAGGTGTTCGACTCTTAACCGCACAGCTTGGACTGTCTCTGTGGTCACTAATCGTCTTTCGTTCGATTACTTTCCAACTGTGACCTGATGGAGGCTCTCCGTGCGCCTTGTTCCGGAGCAGAACGGGTTTCACTAGCAGAGCGTGTAAGATGGCACATGGGCTCGGAGAAGCTTCAGGTGTAGGCTAACGTCCTTGAACCCTGGCAGAGCGAATTCCTCTCCAAAGGGAATTGATCAGAAGGCCTCGCCTCATGGGGGGGGGGGGGGGTCTTGGACTTTTAAAATAGCCGCAGGGCCATTCAGAGCAAGGTCCCTAAGAAGCTTTGGGTTGTATGGGCTCAATTGTGTCACCTGTGGCAAGAGACTTAAACTGGCTCAGTTTCCTCCTCTTTAAAGAAGGGGTAACAAAGGTGTCCCTTAGTATGGATGAGATGGCATTATTATTGTAGTCTTCACGTAACAAACACCTCTTAACCCACACTGGCTTCTCCCTCTAGGGCATGCGTGTGTGACATAGTCAATGTTCAAATGTACAAGGTATGTTGTTTTCCCAGTTTCCTACCTTGGTCATGTAAATGTTACATAAATATTACAGGCATAGAAATCAATACATGTGCCATGCTAATGACCCAAGATGAACTGAAGAACACGGACCCATGTGACGCTTAACTCCAGCATCTGAAGTTACAGACAGCAGCGCACAGCCGCCAAACAGAGTCTGCTTGCAATTATCCAAACGGAATAATGTCTACTAGGTTTTGACGGTTTTTTGAAAATGACATTTGGAGCACCTCAGGAAGTTCTTGCCTTCACCCTTCCCCTAACTTACGGAAGGCCTGAGTCTCCAACCCCCACTTCCAAGCTAATTAAACCGGTAGAGACTCAATTCCCCAGAGTGGAAGCTCGGTGTAAGAAAGGTAATTTGTCTGTCCAGAACAAAGATGCGCCAGCAGCCAGCAAGCATATTTAATAAATGAGCATCAAATGTCCTCTACGATGGACGCACACAACACCAATTATGGAACTGTGGGGAAACGTGAAGAGATACGCAACCCAGAAAGCTTTGCTAATTCTCCCTTCAACTCAAGCAGAGAATATTCTAGAAGGTCCCCTCACACCTCTGAACGGAAGAAAAAAATTCCAGAGCAGGCAGAAATCTACCCATATAGGGGAATAAAACGAGTCCCGATTTCTAATTTTTCTAATATTCTAGAAAGCACTGTAGTTTTGGGACTGGCCAAGCCTCCTCCAAATAGCAGAAGTCATCAAACTGTGACGGTCTTCAAACGTCACTGGACCCAGACTTCAGGCAATATGAGATTTCAGTTGAAAAGCTTAAACTTATATTCCTCAGAACATACAAAAGCCAGGGCCGCAACCCCGGTAACTGAATAGCACATTTCAGAGCAAACGTTTAAAGGGGTCAGAGGATGGGGCTGATGCTTCCCATACAAGGGGCCACCTGAACTGCATGTCAAGGGCCAGAGGAGTCCTCAACTCATCGTGTTTAAGACAGAGGCTAACTGTATTTACTATGCACCCTGCGCTCACATGTGATTGGTTCTGTGAATGGAAAGAAAATGGCCAAAATAAGTATCCAATTTTTTCCCACTCCCAAACACGGAGAAGGAGAGAAAAGAAAATAATAAAATGGAACTATTTGTCATTTCTCCTCATCTCATCTCCCATAGAAAGGAAACGCCACAGGGTTTGGGGGAAATCACTTTAGAGCTTTCTCCAAAAGGTAGCTTGTGTTCCCCTAGGAAGCGTGTTTTCATTAGGTCTTCCCTCTTGCCCTCTTGTTAAAACCTCTCCGGCCCACACTCAGCTTGCCCACAACCTTTATTGACGGAAACTGCCTTGTGAACTGACTGTGCTCACGGGGAGGAGAACACCAAGGAAAAAAATGGGAGACGCTCATGCCAACAGGGAAAGGTGCTCAATTAACCGCCCCCCCGCCCCCAAAACCCAGAGCCTCACCAGTGCCCGGCACGATCATCTCCCTAAGTTTTATTTCCTTATGTCTTTTATGTGCAATTAATTTTTGAAGGCCACTTGTCTCCCTCTGTTTTAGGAGGGAGGCACCTTCCAACATTAAGAAAATATACGCTAGCAGATTCTCCTTCATTGCCTACACCATATTTTGCGTTCCAATATGAACACCCTTACAGCTCCCATCCCGACCAAAGCGTGGAAAGCAGCCACCTCCCCATCATTGGCGTCTTCTTATACTCAGTGAGGAGCTACTGGGGTCCTGCTCACATGCCAAAGTGCCCTCTGCTCTTAGTCCTAGCATGGTCACTGTCTGGGCTCCATCTTCACAACCTAACACCCCTCCCACCTCCTTACTCTTGCTTCTCACCAAGCATGTTGGAATAAGCTGTAATACTTTTTTTTAAAAAAATAATTTACTAAATCTGGAGATAGCATTAAGCCAGCAACATAGCCAGTTAAGACACACACTGGGTGAGTGTAAAGCTTTTACATTAAGAGGTGGCATGGGATCCACCATTTTATTTGGGGGAACTTCTGTAATTATAAATAACCTGGCCTCAAGTTCAAAGTGAGTTTCGCAAAATATTGGTGTTGCCCATTCACTGCCCTCAGCGATGTCCTATAGACTGACTTCATTAAACTTGAAGTTATAAAACTTGTAAGCCCTTCCGGGTGCTGGCAGAGCTTAAAGAAGACTCTACACACCAGGTGAGGTAACTGGCTAATCTGCAATAAAAAAAAACATAAGATTCTGATTCTTAAATAGCTATTCTGTATCCCTCCCCTACTAGGAAACTCTGTAAAACTGCACAATCTCATGTAATTAACACTTACTAAATAAAGAAAACATTTTAAGTTGCCCCATAAACCTAAGCGA